>NC_088401.1:74439901-74454901 GCF_034236695.1 Oncorhynchus nerka | reverse complement strand
CTCTCTCTCTCCCTCTCCCTCTCCCTTTCCCTCCCTCTCCCTCCCTCTCTCTCCCTCTCCCCTCCCTCTCTCTCCCTCTCCCTCTCCCTCCTTCTCCATCCTCTCTCTGTCTCTCTCTCTCCCTCTCCCTCCTCTCTCTGTCTCTCTCTTATTTCACCATTGGCCTCCATGAGGGACAAATAGTTTTCCTGTGGTATCACATTAGAGCCGAGTTAAATACCAGGAAATACCAGGAAAGATGAAGCAAATACATGAAAAGAACATCCGTTCCTTTCAGCTGTGACAGGAGTAGCAGGCCATGAATCAGCAGAATACATTCTCTCCGGAGATAAACAAACATGTTTCAGCAGGGGAGGGGAAAGGCTCTCTCGTAAAGTTCACCGCCCCGGACCGTAAAAATAACTTCCCTCTCAATCAGAAGAGCCTCTGGCAGCCACGACTTCACTACAGAACATATATGACACACACAAAGAGGCATTGACAGGAGCACACACACACACACACACACACACGCACACCTCCGGCAGGATTTTACCACCCCAGATATACAGCCTTATACTGCAGGCCATTAAATTGGGATTTGGAGCCTGCGGTGTCCACCAACAAACCCACAGTCAACACAGCACAGTGGTCATACTGGTCATATACACTGCACATCATGATACCTATACGGCACCTATATTTGATTAATATCCTGTCTATACACAACCCAGGGCTGTGCTGGTCTATGGCTAATGCATAAGACCTTGAACCTTTACTGGAGTACAATAGTAATTGACATATATGGATGTTTAGGCCTAAACGGGTTAGAATTATGCTGATGTGTAACCAGTCAGAATGCAGCTACACACTCCAGAGGACATTAAGGACATTCAACTAAACAAAAGTGTCATTCTATTTACAAAGAAAGAATCAACTACAACAGTATTTGCTACATTTTCATCCACTTTATAAAAAAGGCGATGCTCTTCAGATCTAAAGGTTTTACTGGAGACGGTCAAGTGGATTTTGAAGTTCATGTTCCTGGCCTCTTTCACATATCTCTGTGAAGACCTGAGTGTGTCAGCTAAAGTTTTGTTGAGAGAGACAGCATCACACAATGTTGAGTGAGAAAAAGAGAGGGAGAGAGAGTGAAAGAGAGGGAAAGGGAGAGAAAGAAAGAAAAAGCCTCACGGAAGTTAAATGAGGAGGAAAGAGGCTGCGAGAAAAGGAAAGAGAGAGAGAGAGTGCTGAACTCTTTGTGAATTCAATTTTTTTTTATTCATAACTCCATCGATTCGCAAATAATCAAATCTGACTGTTTTCAAAGGGCAATAAAAATGTAATTTTGCAAGGGGTTGAACATTTAGCAAAGAGGGAAAGCATCCGGCAGACATTACTTGACAGTTGAAAGAGAAAGGAGATAATACATGTTTCTTTGTGAGACAAGTGTTTACCAGAAGGTGTCTGAGACAAAACCATGGCGGAGGATTTTGTCTGTATTCATTAGGTTATTGAATTGTTTTCAAAACTTGGGTATCTGTTGTTTTGACAGCTGTAAATGATTACCATAGAAAATATACACACACAACACACACACACATACCACATGCACACAAACATGCACAATTGCATGCACGTACAAACACACACAGGAAGGAAGGAAAACATTTAATCAAAACTGAGAATGTGAGAGCAACACTGTTCTGTTCACAGAGATGACACTCTATTCCTTAATGCCTTTGCTGCAGAGGAAGAGCAGGTAATTGGACTCCAGACTGTACACCTTGTAGAGGGAAGTGTCAGAAAGTGTTGGATAATGTTACTTGATAAGTCTCTGGGCTTAAAGATCTTGACGAACAAGAGAGAAGTGGACCTTTGATTTTTATCATAGAGGTGTCTCTTCACTTATAATGATTTCTACTGTGTGTGTCACTTTTCTTCAAACATCAAACTATCTTGATCTTGATATTATCATAGCTGCTTTTGGATAGAAACCTCTGAAATCACCCACCCCCCAACCCTCCCACTAAGGTAGGTTAGGGTTAAGGTAGGTAAATGTTATGGTAGGTAAGGGTTAAGGTAGGTAAGGGTTAAGGTAGGTACGGATCCACCCCTTTAAAAAAAATGTTTAGCCTAAAATGACATACCCAAATCGAACTGCCTGTAGCTCAGGCCCTGAAGCAAGATATGCATGTTCTTGGTACCATTTGAAAGGGGACACTTTGAAGTTTGTGGAAATGTTAAAGGAATGTAGGAGAATATAACACAATAGATCTGGTAAAAGATAATACAAAGAATATACCAACCGTTGTTTGAAATGCAAGAGAAAGGCCATAATGTATTATTCCAGTCCAGGTGCATTTTAGATTTTGGACACTAGATGGGAGCAGTGTATGTGCAAAGTTTTACATCGACCCAATGAACCATTGCATTTCTGTTCAAAATTGTGTATCAAGACTGCTCAAATGTGCCTAATTTGTTTATTAAAAATGTTTTGTGTTCAAAATTGTGCACTCACCTCAAACAATAGCATGGTCTTATTTCACTGTAATAGTTACTGTAAATTGGACAGTGCAGTTCGATTAACAAGAATTTAAGCTTTCTGCCGATATCAGATATGTTCATGTCCTGGGAAACGTTCTTGTTACTTACAACCTAATGCTAATCGCATTAGCCTAGGTTAGCTCAACCGTCCCATGGAAGGGATACTAATCCCGAAGAATATTTATTAAGGTAGGTGAGGGTTAAGGTAGGTCAGGGTTAAAGTACGTAAGAGTTAAAGTAGGTCAGGGTTAAGGCAGGTAAGGGTTAAAGTAGGAAAGGGTTAAGGTAAGTAAGGATTAAAGTAGGTAAGATTTAATGTAGATAAGGGTTAAGGTAGGTAAGGGTTAAGGTAGGTGAGGGTTAAGGTAGGTGAGGGTTAAGGTAGGTGAGGGTTAAAGTAGGTAAGGGTTAAGGTAGGTAAGGGTTACGGTAGGTAAGGGTTAAGGTAGGTAATGGTTAAGGCAGGTGAGGGTTAAGGTAGGTGAGGGTTAAGGTAGGTGAGGGTTAAAGTAGGTAAGGGTTAAGGTAGGTGAGGGTTAAGGTAGGTGAGGGTTAAAGTAGGTAAGGGTTAAAGTAGGTAAGGGTTAAGGTAGGTGAGGGTTAAAGTAGGTAAGGGTTAAGGTAGGTAAGGATTAAAGTAGGTAAGGGTTAAGGTAGGTGAGGGTTAAGGTAGGTGAGGGTTAAAGTAGGTAAGGGTTAAGGTAGGTAAGGGTTAAGGTAGGTAAGGGTTAAAAACTAAACAATATAAACTAGTGCCTAGCACAGGGATTGATCCCGCAATCCTCAGAGCTGGAGCAAGTCAGGTGTGTGTGGGATTCAACCCACTGGGACTAAAACTGTGATCCTTGGAGACAGAGAGCGCGGTTCAAGGCCTTCCACTATCCCCGTCAACAACACTCTAGCAAGCTGCCAGCCTACTAGATGGTAATAGTTACCCCTAGTGGGCGGTATTGAAGGCCTCTCCCAACGTCCTGGGGATAAACGTTGAATACTGAATAGGATATGGTGTGACCTTGCTGGTGAACCATCTTGGTTCTCATCCTCTTCTATTTATAGTGTGCCATGCTCTGTAAACTCTGAAATTAATAAATAGCACACTCACAGTAATTGCACAGTAAATTGAGAGCTGTGCCAGAGAGAGAGAGGTGGGGGGGGGGGGTTATGGAGAAGGAGAGAAAGATGGAGTGAGAAAGAGAGAGAGATTGAGGGATAGAGAGAGAGAGATGGAGGGAGGGAGAGAGAGAGAGATGGAGGGAGGGAGAGAGAGAGAGAAAGAT
Organism: Oncorhynchus nerka; assembly: GCF_034236695.1. NCBI lineage: Eukaryota > Metazoa > Chordata > Actinopteri > Salmoniformes > Salmonidae > Oncorhynchus > Oncorhynchus nerka. Next base: position 74,451,098 of record NC_088401.1, on the reverse strand, counting down.
GGAGGGAGAAAGAGAGAGAGAGAGAGAGATGGAGGGAGAGAGAGAGAGGGGTGAGAGAGGGAGGGAAAGTGAGAGAGGCGGTATAGAATAGAATAGAACAGACCAGCATATCAGAACAGAACAGAATATTATACATCATAATAGAACAGAGAATAGAATACATCAGAATAGAATAGAACAGAATAGAACATAATAGAATAGAGCAGAATATAACATTGTGTAATAGGATAGAATATAATAGAATATAACATAAAATAATAGAATAGAACAGAATGTAATAAATCCTGATATGCTGGCAGTAGCAGAGAGAAATTTTTTAATAAAAATACCCAACAATTCCATGTGAGCAAACAGAGAAAGAGAGGGATGGAGAGTAGAGAGGGAGGGAGGGAAGGAAGGAAGAACGGAGAGAAGACAGGGATGGAGAGTAGAGAGGGAGGGAGGGAAGGAAGGAAGAACAGAGAGAAGAGAGGGATGGAGAGTAGGGAGGGAGGGAGGGAAGGAAGGAAGGAAGAACGGAGAGAAGAGAGGGATGGAGAGTAGAGAGGGAGGGAGGGAAAGAAGGAAGGAAGAACGGAGAGAAGAGAGGGATGGAGAGTAGGGAGGGAGGGAGGGAAGGAAGGAAGAATGGAGAGAAGAGAGGGATGGAGAGTAGAGAGGGCGGGAGGGAGGGAAGGAAGGAAGAACGGAGAGAAGAGAGGGATGGAGAGTAGAGAGGGAGGGAGGGAAGGAAGGAAGGAAGAACGGAGAGAAGAGAGGGATGGAGAGTAGAGAGGGAGGGAGGGAAGGAAGGAAGAAAGAAGGAGAGAGGGAGAGAGGGGATGGAGAGAGAGGGAGGGAGGGAGGGAAGGAAGGAAGGAAGAACAGAGAGAGAAGAGAGGGATGGAGAGTAGAGAGGGAGGGAGGGAACAGAAGGAGGGAGGAAGAACGGAGAGAAGAGAGGGATGGAGAGTAGAGAGGAGGGAGGGAAGGAAGGAAGAACGGAGAGAAGAGAGGGATGGAGAGTAGAGAGGGAGGGAGGAAGGAAGGAAGGAAGAACGGAGAGAAGAGAGGGATGGAGAGTAGAGAGGGAGGGAGGGAAGGAAGGAAGAACGGAGAGAAAGAGGGATGGAGAGTAGAGGGAGGGGAAGAGAAGAGAGGGATGGAGGAGGGAGGGAGGAAGGAAGGAAGGAAGGAAGAGAAGAAGAGAGGGATGGAGAGTAGAGAGGGAGGGAGGGAAAGAAGGAAGGAAGAACGGAGAGAAGAGAGGGATGGAGAGTAGGGAGGGAGGGAGGGAAGGAAGGAAGGAAGAATGGAGAGAAGAGAGGGATGGAGAGTAGAGAGGGCGGGGGAGGGAAGGAAGGAAGAACGGAGAGAAGAGAGGGATGGAGATAGAGAGGAGGAGGGAAGGAAGGAAGGAAGAACGGAGAGAAGAGAGGGATAGATGGAGATAGAGAGGGAGGGGGAGGGAAGGAAGGAAGAACGGAGAGAAGAGGGATGGGAGTAGAGAGGGAGGGAGGGAAGGAAGGAAGAACAGAGAGAAGAGAGGGATGGAGAGTAGAGAGGGAGGGAGGGAAGGAAGGAAGAACAGAGAGAAGAGAGGGATGGAGAGTAGAGAGGGAGGGAGGGAAGGAAGGAAGAACAGAGAGAAGAGAGGGATGGAGAGTAGAGAGGGAGGGAGGGAAGGAAGGAAGAACAGAGAGAAGAGAGGGATGGAGAGTAGGGAGGGAGGGAGGGAAGGAAGGAAGGAAGAACGGAGAGAAGAGAGGGATGGAGAGTAGAGAGGAGGGAGGGAAGAAGGAAGGAAGAACGGAGAGAAGAGAGGGATGGGATAGGGGGAGGGAGGGAGGGAAGGAAGAAGAATGGAGAGAAGAGAGGGATGGAGAGTAGAGAGGGAGGGAGGGAAGGAAGGAAGAATGAGAGAAGAGAGGGATGGAGAGTAGAGAGGGAGGGAGGGAAGGAAGGAAGAACAGAGAGAAGAGAGGGATGGAGAGTAGAGGGAGGGAAGGAAGGAAGAACAGAGAGAAGAGAGGGAGAAGAGAGGGGGAGGGAGGGAAGAAGGAAGAACAGAGAGAAGAGAGGGATGGAGAGTAGGAGGGAGGGGGAGGGAAGGAAGGAAGAACGGAGAGAAGAGAGGGATGGAGAGTAGAGAGGAGGGAGGGAAAGAAGGAAGGAAGAACGGAGAGAAGAGAGGGATGGAGAGTAGGGAGGGGGAAGGAAGGAAGAATGGAGAGAAGAGAGGAATGGAAGAGAGGGGGAGGGAGGGAAGGGAAGTAGAGAAGAGAGGGATGGAGAGAGAGAGGGAGGGAGGGAAGGAAGGAAGGAGAGAAGAGAGGGATGGAAGTAGAGAGGGAGGGAGGGAAGAAGGAAGAACAGAGAGAGAGGGATGGAAGAGAGGGAGGGAGGAAGGAAGGAAGGAGAGAGAAGAGAGGGATGGAGAGTAGGGAGGGAGGGAGGGAAGGAAGGAAGGAAGAAGTGGAGAGAAGAGAGGGGAGTAGAGAGGGAGGGAGGAAGGAAGGAAGAACGGAGAGAGAAGAGAGGGATGGAGAGAAGGGAAGAATGGAAGGAAGAAAGAAGAGGGATGGGATAGAGAGGAGGGATGGAGGAGGGAGGGAAGGAAGGAGTAGAAGAGAGGGGGAGAGGAGGGAAGGAAGGAAGGAAGGAAGAAGGAGAGAAGAGAGGGATGGAGGAGAGGGAGGAGAGGAGGGAGGGAAGAAGGAAGGAAGAACAGAGAGAGAAGATGGAGTAGGGAGGGAGGGAGGGAAGGAAGGAAGAGAGAGAGGAGGAGTAGGGAAGGGAAGGAAGGAAGGAAAGAGAAGAGAAGATGGAGAGTAGAGAGGGAGGGAGGAAAGAAGGAAGGAAGAACGGAGAGAAGAGAGGGGAGAGAGTAGGAGGGGGAAGGAAGGAAGAACGGAGAGAAGAGAGGGATGGAGAGTAGAGAGGGGAGGGAGGGAAGAAGGAAGGAAGAACGGAGAGAAGAGAGGGATGGAGAGTAGAGAGGGAGGAGGGAAGGAAGAAGAACAGAGAGAAGAGAGGGATGGAGAGTAGGGAGGGAGGAGAGGGAAGGAGGGAAGGAGAGAAGAGAGGGATGGAGAGTAGAGAGGAGGGAGGGAAAGAAGGAAGGAAGAACGGAGAGAAGAGAGGGATGGAGAGTAGGAGAGGAGGGAGGGAAGGAAGGAAGAATGGAGAGAAGAGAGGGATGGAGAGTAGAGAGGGGGGGAGGAAGGGAATGGAGAGAAGAGAGGGATGGAGAGGGGAGGAGAAGGAAGGAAGAATGAAGAGAGGGATGGAGAGTAGAGAGGGAGGGAGGGAAGGAAGGAAGGAAGAACGGAGAGGAGAGGGAGTAGGGAGGGAGGGAGGAAGGAAGAATGGAGAGAAGAGAGGGATGAAGAGGATAGAAGAAGGGAAGGGAGGAGAGAGGGATGGAGAGAGGAGGGGAGGGAAGGGAAGGAAGGAAGAACAGGAGAGAAGAGAGGGATGGAGAGTAGGAGGGAGGAGAGGGGAAGGAAGAGAGAAGGAAGGGAGAGGAAGGAAGGAAGAATGGAGAGAGAAGAGAGGGATGGAGAGTAGGAGAGAAGAAGGAAGAAGGGAGGGAGGGAAGGGAGAGTAGAGAGGGCGGGAGGAGGGAAGGAAGGGAAGGAGAAGAAGAGGGGGAGGGAGAAGGAAGGAAGAACAGGATGGAGAGATGGAGAGTAGGGAGGGAGGAGGGAAGGAAGGAAGAAGGAGAGAAGAGAGGGATGGAGAGTAGGGAGGGAGGGAGGGAAGGAAGGAAGGAAGAACGGAGAGAAGAGAGGGATGGAGAGTAGGAGGGAGGGAGGGAAAGAAGGAAGGAAGAAGCGGAGAGAAGAGAGGGATGGAGAGTAGAGAGGGAAGGAAGGAAGAACGGAGAGAAGAGAGGGATGGAGAGTAGAGGGGAGGGAGGGAAGGGAAGGAAGGAAGAACGGAGAGAAGAGAGGGATGGAGAGTAGAGAGGAGGGAGGGGAAGGAAGGAAGAACAGAGAGAAGAGAGGGATGGAGAGTAGGGAGGGAGGGAGGGAAGGAAGGAAGAAGAACGGAGAGAAGAGAGGATGGAGAGTAGAGGAGGGAGGGAAGGAAGGAAGAACGGAGAGAAGAGAGGGATGGAGGAGAGGGGAGGGAGGGAAGGAAGGAAGAAGGGAGAAGAGAGGGATGGAGAGTAGAGAGGGCGGGAAGGAAGAAGGAAGAACGGAGAGAAGAGAGGGATGGAGAGTAGAGAGGGAGGGAGGGAAGGAAGGAAGGAAGAACGGAGAGAAGAGAGGATGGAGAGAGAGGAGGAGAGGGAAGGAAGGAAGGAAGAAGGAGGAAGAGAGGAAGGAAGGAGGGAGGGAAGGAAGGAAGAATGAGAGAAGAGAGGGGAGAGTAGAGAGGGAGGGAGGGAAGGAAGGAAGAACGGAGAGAAGAGAGGGATGGAGAGTAGAGAGGGGAGGGAGGGAAGGAAGGAAGAACGGAGAGAAGAGAGGGATGGAGAGTAGAGAGGGCGGGAGGGAGGAAGGAAGGAAGAACGGAGAGAAGAGAGGGATGGAGAGTAGAGGAGGGAGGGAGGGAAGGAAGGAAGAACGGAGAGAAGAGAGGGATGGAGAGTAGAGAGGGAGGGAGGGAAGGAAGGAAGGAAGAACGGAGAGAAGAGAGGGATGGAGAGTAGAGAGGGAGGGAGGGAAGGAAGGAAGGAAGAACGGAGAGAAGAGAGGGATGGAGAGTAGAGAGGGAGGGAGGGAGGGAAGGAAGGAAGGAAGAACGGAGAGAAGAGAGGGATGGAGAGTAGAGAGGGAGGGAGGGAAGGAAGGAAGAACTGAGAGAAGAGAGGGATGGAGAGTAGAGAGGGAGGGAGGGAAGGAAGGAAGGAAGAATGGAGAGAAGAGAGGGATGGAGAGTAAAGAGGGAGGGAGGGAAGGAAGGAAGAACGGAGAGAAGAGAGGGATGGGTGGAGGGAAAATCGTCCCAGTGCTCTTTAATAACTGGGGCGGCGGAGGTCTGGTTACCAGATATGAGAAGCCCAGCGGACGCAGGGGGAAGGGCAATGGGGTCTCGCGGCATGGAGGGGGAAGACACACGGCGTGACACCGGCAAGAGATTTCTGTTTTTGCCTGCAATCTACAAGCCCATAACACTAAGGGCACTGTCTGCGGCTGGACTTAAAAATCAACTGGGGAATTGGAAGACAAAAGATCAGCTGAAACTGTCAAACCATTGCACAGCAGCAAAGAAACAGAGCAGCCACAGAAACAGAGGCAGAAGGCAAGGCCTCCATCTTCCATCTTCAGTCAGTTACATTTTTTATATATTTTTTATTTAACCTTTTATTAGGTAAGTCAGTTAAGAACAAATTCTTATTTACAATGACGGCCTACATCGGCCAAACCCGGACGACGCTGGGCCAGTTGTGCGCCGCCCTGGGGGCCGTCATGTGGTACAGCCTGGATCAGGCTGTGGTGAAGGCTGCATTTAGGAAAAACTTGAGGAAATACAGAGCATGTGTTGCATGTTTATTTTTACATTCAAATCCCATATTGATGTCAACATAACTGTGTAAATACTATGAAATATAGTCGTTATTCGCTAGCAACATACCAAGCTCTCTCTCCCTCACTTCTCTCTCCCTCTTCTCTCTCCCTCTCATTATTTCAGCATAATGACGACGATTGCATGAGGAGCATCACACAAACACACACACATGCAAGCACACACACACACAAGGAGTGTATTCAAAGATAAGATGATATCCTTATGATGAACAAAGCCTCTGTGTCAACACCGCAGGAAGACAAGAGGAGACGAGAGGAAAGGAGGAATACATTGAAGGCTTGTGTGCGTGTGTGTGTGTGTGTGTGTGTTTGTGTGTGTGTACAGTACCAGTCAAAGGTTTGGATACACCTACTCATCCCAGGGTTTTTCTATATTTTGACAATTTTCTACATTGTGGAATAATAGGGAAGACATCAAAACTATGAAATAACACATATCAGGACATCCCGGCCGGCCAAACCCTCCCCTAACCCAAACAACACTGGGCCAAACCCTCCCCTAACCCAGACAACACTGGGCCAAACCCTCCCCTAACCCAGGCAACACTGGGCCAAACCCTCCCCTAACCCAGACAACACTGGGCCAAACCCTCCCCTAATCCAGACAACACTGGGCCAAACCCTCCCCTAACCCAAACAACACTGGGCCAAACCCTCCCCTAACCCAGACAACACTGGGCCAAACCCTCCCCTAACCCAGACAATACTGGGCCAAACCCTCCCCTAACCCAGACAACACTGGGCCAAACCCTCCCCTAACCCAAACAACACTGGGCCAAACCCTCCCCTAACCCAGGCAACACTGGGCCAAACCCTCCCCTAACCCAGACAACACTGGGCCAAACCCTCCCCTAACCCAGACAATACTGGGCCAATTGTGCGCCGCCTCATATGTCTTAGTGCCTTAGACCACTGCACCACTCGGGAGGCCCCATCTCTTAGTCTTTAACAGATGTCCTTCCTGTGATGTTGTGGGCCGCCATGATGGACCCTCTCGTGTCAAATGACAGAGATCGTAGATGACAATGAGAAAAGCAACACATTGTTTTACTTCTCACTTTAATAAAATAATTATTACCAGGGCACTTTTCACTCCACCAATCCATGTGTGTCTGTGTGTTTGCGCACTAGAGCCTGCGCGTGTGTATGTGTACGCATTTCTGCGCACCTGCTTGCTTCCATGTGTGTGTGTGTGTGTTCTGCCTTAATTCCCATGTCCAGATTGATAAAAGCAGTGTTATTACCACAGTATGCTATATTCAAACACAGCACTGTCACACCGCAGACTCCATGTATAATTCATAATCCATCAAACAGGCCTAATCCACGACTGAGCCACGCTGATTCAGAGTGCTGCTGGAGCTTGGCCTGCTGAATGTAAAGCATTAGGGTCTGTATACGTATATAAAATACCTTTGAATATGCTGTAAGCATTATATAGTCAGAGAGATCACTCCAGATTTAAGTCGAGATTAAATCAGGAGACGCTTTCAAAATGTCGGGAAAGGCAAAACAAAACAAACTCAGAACAGAGCCGGGATTGAACCCACAGTCTATGGAACAGGATCTCACACTGCACCAATCATCTACAATATGTCAGCAAGGCCAGTCTTAATGAATGGGTAAACTTAACCGTGGAGTTGTATTTGTGTTTTAACCTTATACCAAACTTGAATCCTTAATTTAACCAATCAGAATTGATGCCTGAACTTAACCCTTGAGTTGTTTCTGTTTGAACCTTTAATCCCAAACCTAAACTCGTACCTTACCCCAGTCAGAATGAATACCTTAACCGTAGACTTTCTGTGAGCCTAAAAGACATTTATGCTTGATCTGGCGTTGCCGGTCCGGAGGCTGTGACGGAGGCTGTGACGGAGGGTGTGACGGAGGGTGTGACGGAGGCTGTGACGGAGGCTGTGACGGAGGCTGTGACGGAGGCTGTGACGGAGGCTGTGACGGAGGGTGTGACGGAGGCTGTGAGGGAGGGTGTGACGGAGGGTGTGACGGAGGCTGTGACGGAGTGTGTGACGGAGGCTGTGACGGAGTGTGTGACGGAGGCTGTGACGGAGGCTGTGACGGAGGCTGTGAGGAGGCTGTGACGGAGGCTGTGACGGAGCCTGTGAGGGAGGGTGACGGAGGCTGTGACGGAGGCTGTGAAGGAGGGTGTGACGGAGGCTGTGACGGAGGGTGTGACGGAGGCTGTGACGGAGGCTGTGACGGAGGTGTGGGAGGGTGTGACGGAGGCTGTGACGGAGGCTGTGACGGAGGGTGGACGGAGGGTGTGACGGAGGCTGTGACGGAGGCTGTGACGGAGGGTGGAGGCTGTGACGGAGGGTGTGACGGAGGCTGACGGAGGGTGACGGAGGGTGTGACGGAGGCTGTGACGGAGGCTGTGACGGAGGTGTGACGGAGGCTGTGACGGAGGCGGAGGGTGTGACGGAGGGTGTGACGGAGGGTGTGACGGAGGCTGTGACGGAGGTGTGACGGAGGGTGTGACGGAGACTGTGACGGGGTGTGACGGAGGGTGTGACGGAGGCTGTGACGGAGGGTGTGACGGAGGCTGGACGGGGTGTGACGGAGGGACGGATGCTGTGACGGAGGGCTGTGACGGAGGTGTGACGGAGGCGGAGGAGTGTGTGACGGAGGGTGTGACGGAGGCTCTGACGGAGGCTGTGACGGAGGGTGTGACGGAGGCTGTACGGAGGCTGGACGGAGGCTGTGAGGGAGGGTGACGGAGGCTGTGACGGAGGGTGTGACGGAGGTGTGACGGAGGCTGTGACGGAGGGTGTGGGTGTGAGGCTGTGACGGAGGGTGTGACGGAGGCTGTGACGGAGGCTGTGACGGAGGCTGTGACGGAGGGTGACGGAGGCTGTGACGGAGTGTGTGACGGAGGTGTGACGGAGGCTGTGACGGAGGCTGTGAGGGAGGGTGTGAGGAGGGTGTGACTGACGGAGGCTGTGACGGAGGCTGTGACGGAGGCTGTGAGGGAGGGTGTGACGGAGGCTGTGACGGAGGCTGTGACGGAGGGTGTGACGGAGGCTGTGACGGAGGGGTGACGGAGGCTGTGACGGAGGTGTGACGGAGGTGTGACGGAGGCTGTGACGGAGGCTGTGACGGAGGGTGTGACGGAGGCTGTGACGGAGGGTGAGGAGGGTGTGACGGAGGCTGTGAGGGAGGGTGTGACGGAGGGTGTGACGGAGGGTGTGACGGAGTGTGTGACGGAGGGTGTGACGGAGGCTGTGACGGAGGCTGTGAGGGAGGGTGTGACGGAGGTGGACGGAGGGTGTGACGGAGGCTGTGACGGAGGGTGTGACGGAGGCTGTGACGGAGGGCTGTGACGGAGGCTGTGACGGAGGGTGTGACGGAGGCTGTGTGACGGAGGCTGTGACGGAGGCTGTGAGAGGGAGGGTGTGACGGAGGCTGTGACGGAGGCTGTGACGGAGGCTGTGAGGGGAGGGTGTGACGGAGGGTGTGACGGAGTGTGTGACGGAGGGTGTGACGGAGGCTGTGACGGAGGCTGTGACGGAGGGTGTGACGGAGGGTGTGACGGAGGCTGTGACGGAGGGTGTGACGGAGGCTGTGACGGAGGCTGTGACGGAGGCTGTGACGGAGGGTGTGACGGAGGCTGTGACGGAGTGTGTGACGGAGGGTGTGACGGAGGCTGTGACGGAGGCTGTGAGGGAGGGTGTGACGGAGGGTGTGACGGAGGCTGTGACGGAGGCTGTGACGGAGGCTGTGAGGGAGGGTGTGACGGAGGCTGTGACGGAGGCTGTGAGGGAGGGTGTGACGGAGGCTGTGACGGAGGCTGTGACGGAGGGTGTGACGGAGGCTGTGACGGAGGCTGTGACAGAGGCTGTGACGGAGGGTGTGACGGAGGGTGTGACGGAGGCTGTGACGGAGGGTGTGACGGAGGCTGTGACGGAGGGTGTGACGGAGGCTGTGACGGAGGCTGTGACGGAGGGTGTGACGGAGGGTGTGACGGAGACTGTGACGGCGGGTGTGACGGAGGGTGTGACGGAGGCTGTGACAGAGGGTGTGACGGAGGGTGTGACGGAGGCTGTGACGGAGGGTGTGACGGAGGGTGTGACGGAGGCTGTGATGGAGGCTCTGACGGAGGGTGTGACGGAGGGTGTGACGGAGGCTGTAACGGCGGGTGTGACGGAGGCTGTGACGGAGGGTGTGACGGAGGGTGTGACGGAGGGTGTGACAGAGGCTGTGACGGAGGGTGTGACGGAGGCTGTGACGGAGGCTGTGACGGAGGGTGTGACGGAGGCTGTGGCGGAGGGTGTGACGGAGGCTGTGACGGAGGCTGTGACGGAGGCTGTGAGGGACGGAGGAGGGTGTGACGGAGGTGACGGAGGCTGGAGGGTGTGAGGAGGGTGTGACGGAGGCTGTGACGGAGGCTGTGACGGAGGCTGTGACGGAGGGTGTGACGGAGGCTGTGACGGAGTGTGTGACGGAGGGTGTGACGGAGGCTGTGACGGAGGCTGTGAGGGAGGGTGTGACGGAGGGTGTGACGGAGGCTGTGACGGAGGCTGTGACGGAGGCTGTGAGGGAGGGTGTGACGGAGGCTGTGACGGAGGCTGTGACGGAGGCTGTGAGGGAGGGTGTGACGGAGGGTGTGACGGAGGCTGTGACGGAGGCTGTGACGGAGGGTGTGACGGAGGCTGTGACGGAGGGTGTGACGGAGGCTGTGACGGAGGCTGTGACGGAGGCTGTGACGGAGGGTGTGACGGAGGGTGTGACGGAGGCTGTGACGGAGGGTGTGACGGAGGCTGTGACGGAGGGTGTGACGGAGGGTGTGACGGAGGGTGTGACGGAGGCTGTGACGGAGGCTGTGACGGAGGGTGTGACGGAGGGTGTGACGGAGGCTGTGACGGCGGGTGTGACGGAGGGTGTGACGGAGGGTGTGACGGAGGGTGTGACAGAGGGTGTGACAGAGGCTGTGACGGAGGGTGTGACGGAGGCTGTGACGGAGGGTGTGACGCAATTGCGGAGCCTCCAGAGGCTTGCGGAGGCCAAATCGACAGTGGTGGAAAAAGTAGTCAATTTTCATACTTGAGTAAAAGTAAAGATACCTTAATAGATAATGACTCAAGTAAAAGTGAAAGTCACCCAGTAAAAGATTAGTTCAGTAAAAGTCTAAAAGTATTTGGTTAAAAATGTACTGAAGGATCAAAAGTAAATATAATTGTAAAAATATACTTAGGTGTAAATTGTAAAAGTTATTGTAAAAGTAAAAGTATAAATCATTTCAAATTGATCCTATTAAGCAAACCAGACGGCACCCTTTTCATGTTTTTTTACAGATAGCCAAGGGCACACTCTAACACTCAGACATCATTTACAAACTAAGCTTAAGCATTTAGTAAGTTCGCCAGAGAAAGGCAGTAGAGATGACCAGGGATGTGGTCTTAAATGTGGGAATTGGACAATTTTCCAATCCTGCTAAACATTCAAAATGTAATGAGCACCTTTGGGTGTCAGGGAAAACATATGGAGTAAAAAGTACATTGTTTTCTTTAGAAATGTAGTGAAGTACAAGTAAAAGTTGTCAAAATTAGAAATAGTAAAGTACAGATACCCCCTTAAGTTCTTCACACCACTGCAAATAGAGCTCTGTACAGCTATGCGTGTACCTCCCAAATGTTGTAACAATGCAGAGGGCTCTGTATAGC
>NC_088401.1:74397401-74434901 GCF_034236695.1 Oncorhynchus nerka | reverse complement strand
CATGGGAAACATATGTTTACATTGCCAAAGCAAGTGATGTCGAAAATAAACAAAAATTAAATAAAAAAAATGTACAGTAAACATTACACACAAAAGTTCCAAATTAATAAAGACATTTAAAATGTCATATTATGTCTATGTACAGTGTTGTAATGATGCGCAAATAGTTAAAGTACAATAGGGAAAATAAATAAACATAAATATGGGTTGTTTTTACAATGTTGTTTGTTCTTCACTGTTTGCCCTTTTCTTGTGGCAACAGGTCACACATCTTGCTGCTGTGATGGCACACTGTGGAATTTCACCCAGTAGATATGGGAGTTTATCCAAATTTGATTTGTTTTTTAAATTCTTTGTGAGACTGTGTAATCTGAGGGAAATATGCGTCTTTCTGTCACTCTACAACCCCCCTTCACCATCTCCAAACCCCTTCAGATGATATGCTGTAAACTGTATGTAGATGATAATGTGTTGATACTGTTTATGTATCTATATTACATTATCAACACAAACATGTTTTGTTCAACACCAGGGTGGTGGTTGCTGAGATGTAATAAAAAGCACATTTATTGAACACTCTTCGTCGGACGGTGTATAAGGAGGAGGTGTACAATATATAAGGAGGAGGTGTATAATGTATAAGGAGGAGGTGTATAATGTATAAGGAGGAGGTGTATAATGTATAAGGAGGAGGTGTATAATGTATAAGGAGGTGAAGTATAATATATTAGGAGGAGGTGTACAATATATAAGGAGGAGGTGTATAATGTATAAGGAGGTGAAGTATAATGTATAAGGAGGAGGTGTATAATGTATAAGGAGGAGGTGTATAATGTATAAGGAGGAGGTGTATAATGTATAAGGAGGTGAAGTATAATATATTAGGAGGAGGTGTATAATGTATAAGGAGGAGGTGTATAATGTATAAGGAGGAGGTGTATAATATATAAGGAGGAGGTGTATAATGTATAAGGAGGAGGTGTATAATGTATAAGGAGGAGGTGTATAATGTATAAGGAGGAGGTGTATAATGTATAAGGAGGAGGTGTATAATGTATAAGGAGGAGGTGTATAATGTATAAGGAGGAGGTGTATAATGTATAAGGAGGAGGTGTATAATGTATAAGGAGGAGGTGTATAATGTATAAGGAGGAGGTGTATAATGTATAAGGAGGAGGTGTATAATGTATAAGGAGGAGGTGTATAATGTATAAGGAGGAGGTGTATAATGTATAAGGAGGTGAAGTATAATGTATAAGGAGGAGGTGTATAATGTATAAGGAAGTGAAGTATAATGTATAAGGAGGAGGTGTATAATGTATAAGGAGGAGGTGTAAAAGGAGGTGAAGTATAATGTACAAGGAGGACGTGTATAATGTATAAGGAAGCGGTGTATACGGAGGCTGTGTATAAGGAGGAGGTGTATAATATAAATTTGACCTGGTCACATACAGTTGATGTGTTGTGCATTGAAGTCCACAAGCGAAGGGCAAAGGTGAGAGGAAGAGAGTGGATAGATGTGACAAGGAATACAATGTGGCTGCTATGAAAGTGAGCTGTGGTTAAGTGTGATCAGGAGTATATTCATTCCGCAAATTCTGTTGAAAAACTTTTCTAAAACGGAAGCAAACGGAACAAAACGCGGATAAACATATCTGAATTTGTCTGTCACCTCAATTTCTCTCTACCTGTGTGCCCCTACGTTGTAAACTTTCATTCATAGGCTAGGTTGTAGCAGCCTCATGATGGGTATAGGGAAGTCAAGTATCATGTACTAGCTTGCAGAGAAAGTGCTATTGTTGGGCAGAAATTGGTTTATGTTCAGTACATATATCTGAGACCATTTAAATCACTGGGGGATGTGGATCACAGTAGAGGGAACTGTGTGTGTGTGTGTGTGTGTGTGTGTGTGTGTGTGTGTGTGTGTGTGTGTGTGTGTGTGTGTGTGTGTTATTGTGAGCGTGTGTGTATCCACAGTAGCAGTGCAAAAATATTAAGATCAGTCTTCATGGTTTCCAATGTCTCTTGTTGGTGTTCCCTGTGGAATAAGTGATATAAACATTGTTCCACAGACAGAAATACACACTTCCTAAGTGACATACGCTTATACCTCAGAAACAGAGACCATTTTAGTGAGGCACAGAAACCAGCAAGGTTGCACCAGTTTCAAGGTGACATCCAACGTCTGTCCAGGTCCTCAAGACATAGGGAATCGACTTCAAAACCGGTCACTAGGGGCAACGGTGAGCGATATTACCATCAAGTAGACTCTCGGCTTGCTAGGGCGTTGTGGATGGAGATGGCAGATGGGCGTAAGCCGCAAACTCCTGCTCTGAGGCTTTTGGGTTCAATCCAGTGCTAGTTTTAAGCCTTTCCAAACCTTTAACATTAACAAATGAATACCTAAACTTATCTGTTTAAAATGTATGTTTATCTTCCCAGTGGATAAACGTTGGATCCTGGAGTCAATTTAAATGTTTGTGAGATCTGATTGCAGAGAAGAGCCAATACTCTGAGCTGTAAAAACTGTTTCAAGGACAGCTTTTTTCCATCTACAATAACATTGCAAAAATGAGAAAGTTTCTGGCCAAAAATGATGCAGAAAAAGGAATCCATGATTTTGCCACTTCTAGGTTAGACTACTGCAATGCTCGGCTACCCGGATAAAGCACTAAATTAACTTCAGTTAGTGCTAAACACGTCTAGAATCTTGACTAGAACCAAAAATGTTACCATGTTACTCCAGTGCTAGCCTCCCTACACTGGCTTTCTGTTGGCAAGGGCTGATTTCAAGGTTTTACTGCTAACCTACAAAGCATTACATGAGCTTGCTCCACCTATCTTTCCGATTTGGTCCTGCCGCGCATACCTACACCTACGCACCTACACGTACGCTACGGTCACAAGACGCAGGCCTCCTAATTATCCCTAGAATTTCTAAGCAAACAGCTGGAGGCAGGGCTTTCTCCTATAGAGCTCCATTTTTATGGAATGGTCTGCCTACCCATGTCAGAGACGCAAACTCGGTCTCAACCTTGAAGTCTTTATTGAAGACTCATCTCTTCAGTAGGTCCTATGACAGTGTAGTCTGGCCCAAGAGTGTGAAGGTGAACGGAAAAGCACTGGAGCAAGAACCGAACCGCACTTGCTGTCTCTGCCTGGCATGTTCCCCTTTCTCCACTGGGATTCTTTGCCTCTAACCCTATTACAGGGTTGGCGCCCCCCCTTGGGTTGTGCCGTAGCGGAGATCTTTGTGGGCTATACTCGGCCTTGTCTCAGGATGTTAAATTGGTGGATGAAGATATCCTTCTAGTGGTGTGGGGGCTGTGCTTTTGCAAAGTGGGTGGGGTTTATATCCTGCCAGTTTTGCCCTGTCCGGTAGTATCGTTGGATGGGGCCACAGTGTCTTCTGACCCCTTCTGTCTCCGCCTCCAGTATTTATGCTGCAGTAGTTTATGTGTCAGGGGGATAGGGTCAGTCTGTTATATCTGGAGTACTTCTCCTGTCTTATCCGGTGTCCTGTGTGATTTTAAGTATGCTCTCCCTAATTCTCTCTTTCTTTCTCTCTTTCTCTCTTTCTTTCTTTCTTTCTTTCTTTCTCTCTCTCGGAGGACCTGAGCCCTAGGACCATGTGTCAGGATTACCTGGTCTGATGACTCCTTGCTGTCCCCAGTCCACCTGGCCGTGCTGCTGCTCCAGTTTCAACTGTTCTGCCTGCGGCTATGGAACCCTGACCTGTTCACCTGATGTGCTACCTGTCCCAGACCTGCTTTTTTCAACTCTCTATAGAGACAGCAGGAGCGGTAGAGATACTCTGAATGATCGACTATGAAAAACCACCTGACATTTACTCCTGAGGTGCTGACCTGTTGCACCCTCAACAACCACTGTGATTATTATTATTTGACGCTGCTGGTCATCTATGAACGTTTGAACATCTTGGCCATGTTCTGTTATAATCTCCACCAGGCACAGCCAGAAGAGGACTGGCCACCCCACATAGCCTGGTTCCTCTCTAGGTTTCTTCCTAGGTTCTGGCCTTTCAAGGGAGTTTTTCCTATCCACCGTGCTTCTGCACCTGCATTGCCTGCTGGTTGGGGTTTTAGGCTGGGTTTCTTTACAGCACTTTGATATATCAGCTGATGTAAGAAGGGCTTTATAAATATATTTGATTGATTGATTGATTGTAAAGTACTGCCTGCATGGTGCTCTGACAGATCCCGTATCCCCCTTAAGTAATGTGTGTGACACATCGGGAACAGAAGTGCGTGTTGGGAGGAGGTGATTTAATTAACTCAGATAAAGCACACAGGGAGGAGTGGACAAACACTGCTGGATAAATCACTCATCACAACACTCACAAACAGCAGAGGCATCTGAAGTGGACAGACTGGAGAGGTGGGTTGGCCTCTCCAGTCCAGTTCTAAATTGGTTTAGGACCTATTAAACCGGTCAATTGTTTTTTTTGTCACCGTTGGTGAACATAGCTCAGAGAAAATAGATATCACATTTGGCATTCCACAAGGTTCGATTTTTGTGTCCGTTACTGTCAAGTTTATATATGTACTGCTTGGTAGCATTTTCATGAAGCAGAGCATTGATTTTCACTGCAATGCAGACAATAGACATGTTTGTGTCACCAGAGGATTTTAGCTTCATGGATAAATTATTAGACTATATTGGTGATTTAAATACTTGGATGGCTCACAACTTCCTCAATCAAAGTAAATACGTATTATTGGAGCTAAAGCACAGAGAGAGAATTTTGTAGCACATGTTTTATTTACTGGCAATAAAGATAAAACACCAGTGTCATGGCATTGACTATCATTAAATGTGAAGACTGTATATTATCAAATAAATTCTCTGTGTAATATAATTACGCAATTAAACTAATCATGTAACTTGAATTAACTAGGAAGTTGGGGCACCAAAGGAACATCTTGTTTATATAGTTTACATTTCCTGAATATAACTCTTCAGATACTTTCATATCTTATCGATTACAGTCATTTAGACATGTATTATTACCTCATCAGTCATATTCTGAATGTCGCAAACCCTTGGATATCTGCATGAACCCTAATATAGATCATGAATCAGCGATATACAAATTGGCTTAAAGATAAACTTCTCCTTAATGCAACCGCTGTGTCAGATTTCAAAAAAGCTTTACGGCGAAAGCACACCATGCTATAATCTGAGTACAGCGCTCAGCCACCAAAACAAGCCATACAGATACCTACCATGTTTTGGAGTCAACAAAAGTCAGAAATAGCGTTATAAAAATTCACTTACCTTTGATGATCTTCATCGGAATGCACTAAGAAATCCCAGATCCACATTAAATGTTTGTTTTGTTTGATAAAGTCCATATTTATGTCCAAATACCTCTTTTTTTCCTACACGTTTAGTTCACTAATCCAAATGCACAAGGCGCGAGCACTAAGTCCAGACGAAAAGTCAAAAAAGTTCCATTACAGTTTGTAGAAACATGTCAAACGATGTATATAATCAATCTCTAGGATGTTTTTAACATAAATCTTCAATAATATTCCAACCGGACAATTTCATCATTAGAAACTTTCAGCTGAGCCACCTACTGTGAGTGGTCTTATTCTCTCCCCTTTCACAATAGAAGCCTGAAGCACCTTTCTAAAGACTGTTAGAAAGTCTTAGGAAGTGCAATCTGACCAAATTTACACTGTATATTGGATAGGCAATCACTTGAAAAACTACAAGCCTCAGATTTCCCACTTCCTGATTGGATTTTTCTCAGGTTTTCGCCTGCCGTATGAGTTACGTTATACTCACAGACATAATTCAAACAGTTTTAGAAACTTCAGAGAGTTTTCTACTTAAATCTACTAATAATATGCATATCCTAATTTCTGGGCCTGAGTAGCAGGCAGTTTACTCTGGGCATGCTTTTCATCCGGATGTGAAAATGCTGCCCCCTAGCCCAAAGAGGTTAATTGTTTATTCATTAACTAACTTAATCAATCACAGAATTACAAAAACACACACACACAATAGGTTACTGATATGATAGAAAAGTCCCTAGTGGGCTAAGCCGATATGACGGCTTGGTAGACAAAGGAAAGTGGTGGGAACAGTTCAGAGCGGGAAATAATTACACTCATAGAAATTGCTAATACTTTGAACATGAACAACCACTATTTCGAAAATAAATTGCAGTTTACATATTTCCGAGTGTATATTTTGGCTGTCCCTCTCTGCGATCACTCGTCCGTCTGCTGGATAATCACTCAAAAGAAAGCCTCTGGTTTGTCCACCAGAGATCAAAGTCCATCGCAGTTGTTATAATGGATATTTCAGTACCATTCAGAAATGTTCATAGATTGAATGCGTTCACCAGACTGAAGTATGCAAACAGCTGCAGCCTGAATAATTGTTCTTTAGTTTGTAGATGTGTTAGCCATTCCAACGTGGGACCTTGTCCCGGCGTTATCTTAAATTGCCAACCATTTCAACATGTAGCGACAGCTCCTTATTTTCTGGTCTAATGTACAATTTGGTGGAAGTGGCTTTTATACTACGGCCATGACGCCGATGTAAATGTCCATACTCACGGGGTGTGGCCACTGACTAGTTAAAACTTAATATGAAATCATATTCTCTCATTTAGAAGCCTAACATAGCATTTCATCTTTTCAAAAGTATTCCTATACTCATTTATTTTATCCAACATTCAGATGCAAACCCCATAATTGAGAAGTGTCCTTCATGAGGTCACCAAATTAAACAAACTACACGATTGTCCCTTAAGTGTCCACGGACCATTCCCACATTCTCAAAATTAGAAATATTGTTTAATTCTCCAATTTTGTGGATTAGGAGTTTTGTCAAGAAGAATGTCTTTGTTCTCCATAGGCTCTCTCCCTCAATACTGAGAGTTTCTACCAGGAATTTATGACCGTTGTTAAAAACCTGTGGTGGGAGAGAGAGTGAGGAGCCACAATATACACCCGAAAGGGTTACGTCGTGACACCAGATTCTGAACTCAATTTCCAATCACACTATCACGATCGTCGTAAGGAGCGGACCAAAATGCAGCGTGGTATGTGTTCATGATGATTTTAATAATTAAAGAAAGCACTGAACACTGAATACAAACTATACAAAACAATAAACGATAAACGACCGTGAAACGGCTATAATGAGAACTGACACAAGCAACTAACATAGACAATCACCCACAAACAAACAGTGAAACCCAGGCTACCTAAGTATGATTCTCAATCAGGGACAACGTGACGCACACATTAGGAATGTGACCATGGTAGCTTTTTAATCACCCGGGGAACATTGCCAAAGTGCTGAAGTTTCTTTCTCAGGCTGATACAGAAAGACTCAATCCATGCTTTTAGTACAAGCAGGCTCGACTACTGTAATGCTCTCCTGTGTGTCTACCCGAGAAAGCTGCAAAACATACAGAATGCTGCAGCAAGGATACTGACCAAAGCCAGATGGAGAGCACACATTAAAACCGGTGTAAAGTCTGCAAGGCAAGGATACTGACCAAAGCCAGATGAAGAGCACACATTAAAACCAGATGGAGAGCACACATTAAAACCAGATGGACACATTAAAACCAGATGGAGAGCACACATTAAAACCAGATGGAGAGCACACATTAAAACCAGATGAAGAGCACACATTAAAACCAGATGGAGAGCACACATTAAAACCAGATGGAGAGCACACATTAAAACCAGATGAAGAGCACACATTAAAACCAGATGGAGAGCACACATTAAAACCAGATGGACACATTAAAACCAGATGAAGAGCACACATTAAAACCAGATGGACACATTAAAACCAGATGGAGAGCACACATTAAAACCAGATGGAAGGACACATTAAAACCAGATGGAGAGCACACATTAAAACCAGATGGACACATTAAAACCAGATGGAGAGCACACATTAAAACCAGATGGAGAGCACACATTAAAACCAGATGGACAAATTAAAACCAGACGGAGAGCACACATTAAAACCAGAAGGAGAGCACACATTAAAACCAGATGGAGGGCACTCATTAAAACCAGATGGAGAGCACACATTAAAACCAGATGAAGAGCACACATTAAAACCAGATGGAGAGCACACATTAAAACCAGATGGACACATTAAAACCAGATGAAGAGCACACATTAAAACCAGATGGACACATTAAAACCAGATGGAGAGCACACATTAAAACCAGATGGAGAGCACACATTAAAACCAGATGGACACATTAAAACCAGATGGAGAGCACACATTAAAACCAGATGGAGAGCACACATTAAAACC
Organism: Oncorhynchus nerka; assembly: GCF_034236695.1. Lineage (NCBI taxonomy): Eukaryota > Metazoa > Chordata > Actinopteri > Salmoniformes > Salmonidae > Oncorhynchus > Oncorhynchus nerka. The sequence continues at coordinate 74,426,576 of NC_088401.1, read as the reverse complement.
AGATGGAGAGCACATTAAAACATTGGAGAGCACACAAAACCAGATGGAGAGCACACATTAAAACCAGATGGAGAGCACATTAAAACCACACATTAAAACCAGATGGAGAGCACATTAAAACAGATGGACACAAAACCAGATGGAGAGCACACATTAAAACCAGATGGACACATTAAAACCAGATGGAGAGCACACATTAAAACCAGATGGACACATTAAAACCAGATGGAGAGCACACATTAAAACCAGATGGAGAGCACACATTAAAACCAGATGGAGAGCACACATTAAAACCAGATGGAGAGCACACATTAAAACCAGATGGAGAGCACACATTAAAACCAGATGGAGAGCACACATTAAAACCAGATGGACACATTAAAACCAGACGGAGAGCACACATTAAAACCAAAAGGAGAGCACACATTAAAACCAGATGGAGAGCACATATTAAAACCAGATGGACACATTAAAACCAGATGGAGAGCACACATTAAAACCAGATGGAGTGCACACATTAAAACCAGATGGAGAGCACACATTAAAACCAGATGGAGAGCACACATTAAAACCAGATGGAGTGCACACATTAAAACCAGATGGAGAGCACACATTAAAACCAGATGGAGAGTACACATTAAAACCAGATGGACACATTAAAACCAGATGGAGAACACACATTAAAACCAGATGGACACATTAAAACCAGATGGAGAGCACACATTAAAACCAGATGGAGAGCACACATTAAAACCAGGTGGACACATTAAAACCAGATGGACACATTACAACCAGATGGAGAGCACACATTAAAACCAGATGGAGAGCACACATTTAAACCAGATGGACACATTAAAACCAGATGGACACATTAAAACCGGATGGACACATTAAAACCAGGTGGACACATTAAAACCAGATGGACACATTAAAACCAGATGGACACATTAAAACCAGATGGAGAGTACACATTAAAACCAGATGGACACATTAAAACCAGATGGAGGGCACACATTAAAACCAGATGGACACATTAAAACCAGATGGAGAGCACACATTAAAACCAGATGGACACATTAAAACCAGATGGAGAGCACACATTAAAACCAGATGGACACATTAAAACCAGACGGAGAGCACACATTAAAACCAGAAGGACACGTTAAAACCAGATGGAGAGCACACATTAAAACCAGATGGACACATTAAAAACAGATGGAGAGCACACATTAAAACCAGATGGAGAGCACACATTAAAACCAGATGGACACATTAAAACCAGATGGAGAGCACAACGTTAAAACCAGATGGAGAGCACACATTAAAACCAGATGGAGAGCACACATTAAAACCAGATGGAGAGCACATATTAAAACCAGATGGACACATTAAAACCAGACGGAGAGCACACATTAAAACCAAAAGGAGAGCACACATTAAAACCAGATGGAGAGCACATATTAAAACCAGATGGACACATTAAAACCAGATGGAGAGCACACATTAAAACCAGATGGAGTGCACACATTAAAACCAGATGGAGAGCACACATTAAAACCAGATGGAGAGCACACATTAAAACCAGATGGAGTGCACACATTAAAACCAGATGGAGAGCACACATTAAAACCAGATGGAGAGTACACATTAAAACCAGATGGACACATTAAAACCAGATGGAGAACACACATTAAAACCAGATGGACACATTAAAACCAGATGGAGAGCACACATTAAAACCAGATGGAGAGCACACATTAAAACCAGATGGACACATTAAAACCAGATGGACACATTAAAACCAGATGGAGAGCACACATTAAAACCAGATGGAGAGCACACATTAAAACCAGATGGACACATTAAAACCAGATGGACACATTAAAACCAGATGGACACATTAAAACCAGATGGACACATTAAAACCAGATGGACACATTAAAACCAGATGGACACATTAAAACCAGATGGAGAGCACACATTAAAACCAGATGGACACATTAAAACCAGAAGGAGAGCACACATTAAAATCAGATGGACACATTAAAACCAGATGGAGAGCACACATTAAAACCAGATGGACACATTAAAACCAGATGGAGAGCACACATTAAAACCAGATGGACACATTAAAACCAGATGGAGAGCACACATTAAAACCAGATGGACACATTAAAACCAGATGGAGAGCACACATTAAAACCAGATGGACACATTAAAACCAGATGGAGAGCACACATTAAAACCAGATGGAGAGCACACATTAAAACCAGATGGAGAGCACACATTAAAACCAGATGAGACACATTAAAACCAGATGGAGAGTACACATTAAAACCAGATGGACACATTAAAACCAGATGGAGAGCACACATTAAAACCAGATGGACACATTAAAACCAGATGGAGAGCACACATTAAAACCAGATGGACACATTAAAACCAGATGGACACATTAAAACCAGATGGACACATTAAAACCAGATGGAGAGCACACATTAAAACCAGATGGAGAGCACACATTAAAACCAGATGGACACATTAAAACCAGATGGACACATTAAAACCAGATGGACACATTAAAACCAGTGGACACATTAAAACCAGATGGACACATTAAAACCAGATGGACACATTAAAACCAGATGGAGAGCACACATTAAAACCAGATGGACACATTAAAACCAGATGGAGAGCACACATTAAAACCAGATGGACACATTAAAACCAGATGGAGAGCACACATTAAAACCAGATGGACACATTAAAACCAGATGGAGAGCACACATTAAAACCAGATGGACACATTAAAACCAGATGGAGAGCACACATTAAAACCAGATGGACACATTAAAACCAGATGGAGAGCACACATTAAAACCACACATTAAAACCAGATGGAGAGCACACATTAAAACCAGATGGAGAGCACACATTAAAACCAGATGGAGAGCACATTAAAACCAGATGGAGAGCACACATTAAAACCAGATGGAGAGTACACATTAAAACCAGATGGACACATTAAAACCAGATGGAGAGCACACATTAAAACCAGATGGACACATTAAAACCAGATGGAGAGCACACATTAAAACCAGATGGAGAGCACACATTAAAACCAGATGGACACATTAAAACCAGATGGACACATTAAAACCAGATGGAGAGCACACATTAAAACCAGATGGAGAGCACACATTAAAACCAGATGGACACATTAAAACCAGATGGACACATTAAAACCGGATGGACACATTAAAACCAGGTGGACACATTAAAACCAGATGGACACATTAAAACCAGATGGACACATTAAAACCAGATGGAGAGTACACATTAAAACCAGATGGACACATTAAAACCAGATGGAGGGCACACATTAAAACCAGATGGACACATTAAAACCAGATGGAGAGCACACATTAAAACCAGATGGACACATTAAAACCAGATGGAGAGCACACATTAAAACCAGATGGACACATTAAAACCAGACGGAGAGCACACATTAAAACCAGATGGACACGTTAAAACCAGATGGAGAGCACACATTAAAACCAGATGGACACATTAAAACCAGATGGAGAGCACACATTAAAACCAGATGGAGAGCACACATTAAAACCAGATGGAGAGCACACATTAAAACCAGATGGAGAGCACACATTAAAACCAGTGGACACATTAAAACCACACATTAAAACCAGATGGAGAACACACATTAAAACCAGATGGACACATTAAAACCAGATGGAGAGCACACATTAAAACCAGATGGAGAGCACACATTAAAAAACCAGAACCAGATGGACACATTAAAACCAGATGGAGAGCACACATTAAAACCAGATGGAGAGCACACATTAAAACCAGATGGGACACATTAAAACCAGATGGACACATTAAAACCAGATGGGACACATTAAAACCAGATGGACACATTAAAACCAGATGGAGATGGACACATTAAAACCAGATGGAGAGTACACATTAAAACCAGATGGACACATTAAAACCAGATGGAGAGCACACATTAAAACCAGATGGACACATTAAAACCAGATGGAGAGCACACATTAAAACCAGATGAGACACATTAAAACCAGATGGAGAGCACATTAAAACCAGATGGACACATTAAAACCAGATGAGCACACATTAAAACCAGATGGACACATTAAAACCAGATGGAGAGCACACATTAAAACCAGATGGACACATTAAAACCAGATGGAGAGCACACATTAAAACCAGATGGAGAGCACACATTAAAACCAGATGGACACATTAAAACCAGATGGACACATTAAAACCAGATGGAGAGCACACATTAAAACCAGATGGAGAGCACACATTAAAACCAGATGGACACATTAAAACCAGATGGAGACACATTAAAACCAGATGGACACATTAAACCAGATGATGGACACATTAAAACCAGATGGGAGCACACATTAAAACCAGATGGACACATTAAAACCAGATGGAGAGCACACATTAAAACCAGATGGACACATTAAAACCAGATGGAGAGCACACATTAAAACCAGATGGACACATTAAAACCAGATGGAGAGCACACATTAAAACCAGATGGACACATTAAAACCAGATGGAGAGCACACATTAAAACCAGATGGACACATTAAAACCAGATGGAGAGCACACATTAAAACCAGATGGAGAGCACACATTAAAACCAGATGGACATATTAAAACCAGATGGAGAGCACACATTAAAACCAGATTGAGAGTACACATTAAAACCAGATGGACACATTAAAACCAGATGGAGAGCACACATTAAAACCAGATGGACACATTAAAACCAGATGGAGAGCACACATTAAAACCAGATGGACACATTAAAACCAGATGGAGAGCACACATTAAAACCAGATGGACACATTAAAACCAGATGGACACATTAAAACCAGATGGACACATTAAAACCAGATGGAGAGCACACATTAAAACCAGATGGAGAGCACACGTTAAAACCAGATGGAGAGCACACATTAAAACCAGATGGAAAGCACACATTAAATCCAGATGGAGGGCACACATTAAAACCAGATGGACAGCACACATTAGAACCAGATGGACACATTAAAACCAGATGGAGAGCACACATTAAAACCAGATGGACATGTTAAAACCAGATGGAGAGCACACATTAAAATCAGTTGGACACATTAAAACCAGATGGAGAGCACACATTAAAACCAGATGGAGAGCACACATTAAAACCAGATGGAGAGCACACATTAAAACCAGATGGACATATTAAAACCAGATGGAGAGCACACATTAAAACCAGATTGAGAGTACACATTAAAACCAGATGGACACATTAAAACCAGATGGAGAGCACACATTAAAACCAGATGGACACATTAAAACCAGATGGAGAGCAAATATTAAAACCAGATGGACACATTAAAACCAGATGGAGAGCAAATATTAAAACCAGATGGACACATTAAAACCAGATGGAGAGCACACATTAAAACCAGATGGACACATTAAAACCAGATGGAGAGCACACATTAAAACCAGATGGACACATTAAAACCAGATGGAGAGCACACATTAAAACCAGATGGAGAGCACACATTAAAACCAGATGGACACATTAAAACCAGATGGAGAGCACACATTAAAACCAGATGGACACATTAAAACCAGATGGAGAGCACACATTAAAACCAGATGGACACATTAAAACCAGATGGAGAGCACACATTAAAACCAGATGGACACATTAAAACCAGATGGATTAAAACCAGATGGACACATTAAAACCAGATGGAGAGCACACATTAAAACCAGATGGACACATTAAAACCAGATGGAGAGCACACATTAAAACCAGATGGACACATTAAAACCAGATGGAGAGCACACATTAAAACCAGATGGAGAGCACACATTAAAACCAGATGGAGAGCACATTAAAACCAGATGGAGAGCACACATTAAAACCAGATGGAGAGCACACATTAAAACCAGATGGAGAGCACACATTAAAACCAGATGGAGAGCACACATTAAAACCAGATGGACACATTAAAACCAGATGGAGAGCACACATTAAAACCAGATGGAGAGCACACATTAAAACCAGATGGAGAGCACCCATTAAAACCAGATGGACACATTAAAACCAGATGGAGAGCACACATTAAAACCAGATGGACACATTAAAACCAGATGGAGAGCACACATTAAAACCAGATGGACACATTAAAACCAGATGGAGAGCACACATTAAAACCAGATGGACACATTAAAACCAGATGGAGAGCACACATTAAAACCAGATGGAGAGCACACATTAAAACCAGATGGAGAGCACACATTAAAACCAGATGGAGAGCACACATTAAAACCAGATGGAGAGCACACATTAAAACCAGATGGAGAGCACACATTAAAACCAGATGGAAATATTAAAACCAGATGGAGAGCACACATTAAAACCAGATGGAGAGCACCCATTAAAACCAGATGGATACATTAAAACCAGATGGAGAGCACACATTAAAACCAGATGGACACATTAAAACCAGATGGACACATTAAAACCAGATGGACCCATTAAAACCAGATGGAGAGCACACATTAAAACCAGATGGACACGTTAAAACCAGAAGGAGAGCACACATTAAAATCAGTTGGACACATTAAAACCAGATGGAGAGCACACATTAAAACCAGATGGAGAGCACACATTAAAACCAGATGGAGAGCACACATTAAAACCATTATTAAAAGCACACATTAAAACCAGATGGAGAGCACACATTAAAACCAGATGGAGAGCACACATTAGAACCAGATGGACACATTAAAACCAGATGGAGAGCACACATTTAAACCAGATGGAGAGCACACACTAAAACCAGATGGATAGCACCCATTAAAACCAGATGGATACATTAAAACCAGATGGAGAGCACACATTAAAACCAGATGGACACATTAAAACCAGATGGAGAGCACACATTAAAACCAGATGGACACATTAAAACCAGATGGAGAGCACACATTAAAACCAGATGGACACATTAAAACCAGATGGAGAGCACACATTAAAACCAGATGGAGAGCACACATTAAAACCAGATGGACACATTAAAACCAGATGGAGAGCACACATTAAAACCAGATGGAGAGCACACGTTAAAACCAGATGGAGAGCACACATTAAAACCAGATGGAAAGCACACATTAAATCCAGATGGAGAGCACACATTAAAACCAGATGGAGAGCACACATTAGAACCAGATGGACACATTAAACCCAGATGGAGAGCACACATTAAAACCAGATGGACATGTTAAAACCAGATGGAGAGCACACATTAGAACCAGATGGACACATTAAAACCAGACGGAGAGCACACATTAAAACCAGATGGACACGTTAAAACCAGATGGAGAGCACACATTAAAACCAGATGGACACATTAAAACCAGATGGAGAGCACACATTAAAACCAGATGGACACATTAAAACCAGATGGAGAGCACACATTAAAACCAGATGGAGAGCACACATTAAAACCAGATGGACACATTAAAACCAGATGGAGAGCACACATTAAAACCAGATGGAGAGCACACATTAAAACCAGATGGACACATTAAAACCAGATGGAGAGCACACATTAAAACCAGATGGACACATTAAAACCAGATGGAGAGCACACATTAAAACCAGATGGACACATTAAAACCAGATGGAGAGCACACATTAAAACCAGATGGACACATTAAAACCAGATGGAGAGCACACATTAAAACCAGATGGACACATTAAAACCAGATGGAGAGCACACATTAAAACCAGATGGAGAGCACACGTTAAAACCAGATGGAGAGCACACATTAAAACCAGATGGAAAGCACACATTAAATCCAGATGGAGAGCACACATTAAAACCAGATGGAGAGCACACATTAAAACCAGATGGACACATTAAAACCAGATGGAGAGCACACATTAAAACCAGATGGACACATTAAAACCAGATGGAGAGCACACATTAAAACCAGATGGACACATTAAAACCAGATGGAGAGCACACATTAAAACCAGATGGAGAGCACACATTAAAACCAGATGGAGAGCACACATTAAAACCAGATGGAAAGCACACATTAAATCCAGATGGAGAGCACACATTAAAACCAGATGGAGAGCACACATTAGAACCAGATGGACACATTAAAACCAGATGGAGAGCACACATTAAAACCAGATGGAGAGCACACATTAAAACCAGATGGAGAGCACCCATTAAAACCAGATGGATACATTAAAACCAGATGGAGAGCACACATTAAAACCAGATGGACACATTAAAACCAGATGGACACATTAAAACCAGATGGACACATTAAAACCAGATGGAGAGCACACATTAAAACCAGATGGACACATTAAAACCAGATGGAGAGCACACATTAAAACCAGATGGAGAGCACACATTAAAACCAGATGGACACATTAAAACCAGATGGAGAGCACACATTAAAACCAGATGGACACATTAAAACCAGATGGAGAGCACACATTAAAACCAGATGGAAAGCACACATTAAATCCAGATGGAGAGCACACATTAAAACCAGATGGAGAGCACACATTAAAACCAGATGGACACATTAAAACCAGATGGAGAGCACACATTAAAACCAGATGGACACATTAAAACCAGATGGAGAGCACACATTAAAACCAGATGGACACATTAAAACCAGATGGAGAGCACACATTAAAACCAGATGGACACATTAAAACCAGATGGAGAGCACACATTAAAACCAGATGGACACATTAAAACCAGATGGAGAGCACACATTAAAACCAGATGGACACATTAAAACCAGATGGAGAGCACATTAAAACATTAAAACCAGATGGCACACATTAAAACCAGATGGAGATCACACATTAAAACCAGATGGACACATTAAAACCAGATGGAGAGCACACATTAAAGCCAGATGGAGAGCACACATTAAAACCAGATGGAGAGCACACATTAGAACCAGATGGACACATTAAAACCAGATGGAGAGCACACATTAAAACCAGATGGAGAGACACATTAAAACCAGATGGAGAGCACACATTAAAACCAGATGGACACATTAAAACCAGATGGAGAGCACACATTAAAACCAGATGGACACATTAAAACCAGATGGAGAGCACACATTAAAACCAGATGAGAGACACATTAAAACCAGATGGACACATTAAAACCAGATGGAGAGCACACATTAAAACCAGATGGAGAGCACACATTAAAACCAGATGGAGAGCACACATTAAAACCAGATGGAGAGCACACATTAAAACCAGATGGAGAGCACACATTAAAACCAGATGGAGAGCACACATTAAAACCAGATGGACACATTAAAACCAGATGGAGAGCACACATTAAAACCAGATGGACACATTAAAACCAGATGGAGAGCACACATTAAAACCAGATGGACACATTAAAACCAGATGGAGAGCACACATTAAAACCAGATGGGAGCACACATTAAAACCAGATGGAGAGCACACATTAAAACCAGATGGACACATTAAAACCAGATGGAGAGCACACATTAAAACCAGATGGACACATTAAAACCAGATGAGCACACATTAAAACCAGATGGAGAGCACACATTAAAACCAGATGGACACATTAAAACCAGATGGAGAGCACAGACATTAAAACCAGATGGACACGTTAAAACCAGATAAAACCAGATGGACACATTAAAACCAGATGGAGAGCACACATTAAAACCAGATGGAGAGCACATTAAAACCAGATGGAGAGCACACATTAAAACCAGATGGACACATTAAAACCAGATGGAGAGCACACATTAAAACCAGATGGACACATTAAAACCAGATGGCACACATTAAAACCAGAGAGCACACATTAAAACCAGATGGACATTAAAACCAGATGGAGAGCACATTAAAACCAGATGGAGAGCACACATTAAACACATTAAAACCAGATGGACACATTAAAACCAGATGGAGAGCACACATTAAAACCAGATGAGACACATTAAAACCAGATGGAGAGCACACATTAAAACCAGATGGACACATTAAAACCAGATGGAGAGCACACATTAAAACCAGATGGACACATTAAAACCAGCACACATTAAAACCAGATGGAGAGCACACATTAAAACCAGATGGACACATTAAAACCAGATGGAGAGCACACATTAAAACCAGATGGAGAGCACACATTAAAACCAGATGGACACATTAAAACCAGAGAGACACATTAAAACCAGATGGACACATTAAAACCAGATGGAGTGCACACATTAAAACCAGATGGAGAGCACACATTAAAACCAGATGTAGAGCACACATTAAAACCAGATGGAGAGCACACATTATAACCAGATGGACACATTAAAACCAGATGGAGAGCACACATTAAAACCAGATGGAGAGCACACATTAAAACCAGATGGAGGGCACACATTAAAACCAGATGGACACATTAAAACCAGATGGAGAGCACACATTAAAACCAGATGGACACAGTAAGACCAGATGGACACATTAAAACCAGATGGACACATTAATACCAGATGGACACATTAAAACCAGATGATACGTTAAAACCAGACACACATTAAAACCAGATGGACACATTAAAACCAGATGGACACATTAAAACCAGATGGACACATTAAAACCAGATGGACACATTAAAACCAGATGGACACATTAAAACCGGATGGACACATTAAAACCAGATGGACACATTAAAACCAGATGTACACATTAAAACCAGATGGACACAATTAAACCAGATGGACACATTAAAACCAGATGGACACATTAAAACCAGATGGACACATTAAAACCAGATGGACACATTAAAACCAGATGGACACATTAAAACCGGTGCAAAGTCTGCACTGCCTGTTAGTTTCATAATTCATTTTAAGATTCTTCAAGAGGTTTTTGTGAGACCATCTTTTAAGTTACCAGTAGGTCTCTCAGGTGCTCTGGCATTGGGCTTTTAACTATCCCAAAGCCTAGGGCCAAGAGGCATGGAGAGGCAGCCTTAAGTTATTATGCCTCCAACCTCCGGAATAGCCTACCAGAGAACCTGAGATGGGCCGAAAACTGTGGACATATTGCTTTTCCTTACGGTGCTGTTCAGTCATTCACTTTTTTATTAATTACTGTTTGTTGTGTAGTTAATATTTCTGAAGGCCAGCATCCCAGAGTCGCCTCTTCACTGTTGACGTTGAGACTGGTGTTTTGTGGATACTATTTAATGAATCTGCCAGTTGAGGACTTGTGAGGTGTCTGTTTCTCAAACCAGACACTCTAATGTACTTTTCCTCTTGCTCAGGGCACCAGTGCCTCCTACTCCTCTTTCTAATCTGGTTAGGTCCAGTTCGCGGTGTTCAGTGAAGGGAGTAGTACACAGCGTTGTACGAGATCTTCAGTTTCTTGGCAGTTTCTCGCATGGAATAGCCTTTATTTCTCAGAACAAGAATAGACTGACGAGTTTCAGAAGAAAGGTCTTTGTTTCTGGCCATTTTGAGCCTGTAATCGAACCCACAAATGCTGATGCTCCAGATACTCAACTAGTCTAAAGAAGGCCAGTTGTATTGCTTCTTTAATTAGAACAACAGTTTTCAGCTGTGCTAACATAATTGCAAAAGGGTTTTCTAATGATCAGTTAGCCTTTTAAAATGATAAACTTGGATTAGCTAACACAATGTGCCATTGGAACACAGGAGTGATGGTTGCTGATAATGGGCCTCTGTAAGCCTATGTAGATATTCCATAACAAAATGTGCCATTTCCATCTACAATTTATCATTTACAACATTAACAATGTCTACGCTGTATTTCTGTTATTTTAATAGACCAAAAAATTGCTTTTCTTTCAAAAACAAGGACATTTCTAAGTGACACCAAACTTTTGAATGGTAGTGTACATACATACAATATGAGCCTACAGTAGAAACGACAACACGATATACAGAAAAGAAGGCACTTACTTTGATAGGAACGCACAGATGTCCAAAGTTATTATTGGTAAGGAAAACAACAAGGAAGGCAGAGCGAGTTCCAGCAAGAAAATGTTTCCAATTCTTGCAAGACTGAGCAGATATATACAGTATATACTTGATCTGCACAAACATGAGTGACGTTTGGTGGGTTCTCCTTGAAGAGAGATGTTTATCAGTAAAGCCTCAAAAATAAATTGTCCACAACGCTGAATGTGAATTAATGAGGAGGTGGAAAACACCTTAATTCAAACTGTTGTTAGAAAATACAACTTGTTAGAAAATAATTAGAAATTGACAAGTTGAAACACAGCCTGTAGATACTTAGCAGGCAGGGCGTGTTAACTGTCCTGTTGCGTAATCCTCCCGTTTTGGAACACTGAGTGTATTCTGACATCACATGCATAATAAAACTCATGCTGTTAGAGGTATTTGGAACTCACATGTGAAAAGGTTAAGTGTAGTGTGTGTGTGTTTGCATGCGTGTTTGTTTGTAAATGCAAACACAGACATACACGCATGTACACATGCACACATGAGGACACAAATGCACACACACAAACACATGCACACACAAATACACACACACAGTCACAGTGTTAGACCAACCCAGGTCAAACCTGCCACACTCTCTTCCGTCTCCCAAGGTACACCTTCACACACCTTCACACACACACACACACACACACCCTCCCTAGAGATATAAACACCCTGAGTAAAAATCTTTCATCACACACCCAGTGAGAGAAGTTATTTCAGCCACAGAAGGGGAACAACAGTCTAGGAAATTGATTTTGATTTGAAAGTGACAGCAAATAATTGAGTTTAGAACCCGACTCTGAATCTAAATCATGTTTTTCATTTCCAACCTGCAACAACCCCTCACAGTCTCACTGCAAAATCCGACGTATGTCCACCTTTCTCCAAACGTCAAAGTAAATGGCTGCATATCTATTTATATCTATTTTCATAGGTAAGTAGGTTTATATGAGAGGCCTGATACACACACGTACCCGCAAGCACACTCTCGTGTACACGCACGTACACAGACAGACACGTACACAGACGCAGACACAGACACACGCTCACACACACACAGACACAGACACAGTCACAGACACAGACACAGACACAGACACAGTCAGGTACACAGACGCAGAAACAGACACAGACACACGCCCGCACACACACAGACACAGACACAGTCACAGACACAGACACAGTCAGGTACACAGACGCAGACACAGACACAGACACACGCTCACACAGACACAGTCACAGACACAGACACAGTCACAGACACAGACACAGACACAGACACAGTCAGGTACACAGACGCAGAAACAGACACAGACACATGCCCGCACGCAGACATATAGAAACGTAGAGTGCTGTCTCTCAACAAGTCTTGAACACTAATTGAAAACATTTGGCACTTAGCAAAACAAAAACTTTTAACAAACATACACATAAATGTAACTTTTGAATTATTCAATGTCATACAGTTGACAGCTATTGAAATGGAGTTTCCAGTTACACCAGGTGAATATGGAAATAAGGTTTCTAAGTGACAGCATGGACACCTGCTTCATCCTGGACAAAATAAGACTGTCAAACAAAACTATCTCTGCTGCTGAATCAACTCTGACTGTAGAGTTTGCGTTTTCTGTGTGTGCGTACGTGTGTGTCTGCTTGTAATAGGTGTGTGTGTGTGTGTGTGTAATTTCCTTTGAGCCTGGTGTCTAACCTAACCCGCCCAAAGACTCTGACATTGACTTCATATGCTCACGTTATTTTTGGAAGGGATGACATGTCTACAAATATGTCAGTTGTTAAAAGCTTTTTCAGACAAACCCACCTCAGCCATCCGGTATAATCATAACAATAATACTCTCCTTAAAAGCTTGAACAGACCTATAGTCTTACAGGATGAAAGGTGAGGCGGAAGGATCATTTAGATTTCTGCAGACAAAACCACTTTGTAACCACCCGTCATCCTTTTGATGTTTGATTTGTCCTCCAACACACACGTATAGAGACAACACACACACACGCACACACACGTATAGAGACGACACACACACACACACGTATAGAGACAACACACACACACACACACGTATAGAGACAACACACACACACACACACACGTATAGAGACAACACACACACACACGTATAGAGACAACACACACACACACGTATAGAGACAACACACACACACACACACGTATAGAGACAACACACACACACACACACACACGTATAGAGACAACACACACACACACACACACGTATAGAGACAACACACACACACACACACGTATAGAGACAACACACACACACACACACACGTATAGAGACAACACACACACACACACACACACGTATAGAGACAACACACACACACACACACACACACACGTATAGAGACAACACACACACACACGTATAGAGACAACACATACACACACACGTATAGAGACAACACGCACACACACTCAGAGACAACACACACACACACACGTATAGAGACAACACACACACACACTCAGAGACAACACACACACACACACGTATAGGGACAACAAACACACACACACACACACACACTCAGAGACAACACACACACACACGTATAGAGACAACACACACACACACACGTATAGAGACAACACACACACACACGTATAGAGACAACACACACACACACACACGTATAGAGACAACACACACACACACGTATAGAGACAACACACACACGTATAGAGACAACACACACACACACACGTATAGAGACAACACACACACACACGTATAGAGACAACACACACACACACACGTTTAGAGACAACACACACAAACACGTATAGAGACAACACACACACACATATAGAGACAACACACACACACACACACACATATAGAGACAACACACACACACACACATGTATAGAGACAACACACACACACACTTATAGAGACAACACACACACACACGTATAGAGACAACACACACACACACACACAAACACACATATAGAGACAACACACACACACGTATAGAGACAACACACACACACACACATATAGAGACAACACACACACACGTTTAGAGACAACACACACACACACACACACACACACACACACACATATAGAGACAACACAAACACACACACACACACGTATAGAGACAACACACACACACACGTATAGAGACAACACACACACACACATATAGAGACAACACACACACACACACACACACACACATATAGAGACAACACACACACACACACGTATAGAGACAACACACACACACACACACACATATAGAGACAACACACACACACACACACACACACACATATAGAGACAACACACAACACACACACGTATAGAGACAACACACACACACACGTATAGAGACAACACACACACACATATAGAGACAACACACACACACATATAGAGACAACACACACACACACAAACACACATATAGAGACAACACACACACACACGTATAGAGACGTATAGAGACAACACACACACACACACACGTATAGAGACACACACACAACACACACACACACACGTTTAGAGACAACACACACACACACACATAGAGACAACACACACACACACATATAGAGACAACACACACACACACACACACATATAGAGACAAACACACACACACATGTATAGAGACACACACACACACACGTATAGAGACAACACACACACACACGTATAGAGACAACACACACACACACACACAAACACACATATAGAGACAACACACACACACGTATAGAGACAACACAGACACACACACATATAGAGACACACACACACACACGTTTAGAGACAACACACACACACACACACACACACACACACACACATATAGAGACAACACAAACACACACACACACACGTATAGAGACACACACACACACACACGTATAGAGACAACACACACACACACATATAGAGACAACACACACACACACACACACACACACATATAGAGACAAACACACACACACACACACGTATAGAGACACACACACACACACACACATATAGAGACAACACACACACACACACACACACACACACATATAGAGACAACACAAACACACACACACACACGTATAGAGACACACACACACACACGTATAGAGACAACACACACACACATATAGAGACAACACACACACACAAACACACATATAGAGACAACACACACACACACGTATAGAGACACACACACACACACACACACGTATATAGAGACAACACACACACACACACGTATAGAGACAACACACACACACATATAGAGACACACACACACACACACATATAGAGACAACACACACACACACACGTATAGAGACACACACACACACACACACTCAGAGACACACACACACACACACGTATAGAGACACACACACACACACTCAGAGACAACACACACACACACATATAGAGACAACACACACACACACGTATAGAGACAAACACACACACACACACACACTCAGAGACAAACACACACACACACACATAGAGACACACACACACACACACTCAGAGACAACACACACACACACACGTATAGAGACAACACACACACACACGTATAGAGACAACACACACACACACACACACACGTAGAGACAACACACACACACACGTATAGAGACAACACACACACACATATAGAGACAACACACACACACACACACACATATAGAGACAACACACACACACACACACACGTATAGAGACAACACACACACACACACACGTATAGAGACAACACACACAAACACACATATAGAGACAACACACACACACACACACGTATAGAGAAAACACACACACACGTATAGAGACAAAACACACACACACACACACACGTATAGAGACAACACACACACACACGTATAGAGACAACACACACACACACACACACACACACACACACATATAGAGACAACACACACACACACACACGTATAGAGACAACACACACACACACGTATAGAGACAACACACACACACACACGTATAGAGACAACACACACACACACGTATAGAGACAACACACACACACACGTATAGAGACAACACACACACGTATAGAGACAACACACACACACACACGTATAGAGACCACACACACACACACACACGTATAGAGACAACACACACACACACGTTTAGAGACAACACACACACACACGTATAGAGACAACACACACACACATATAGAGACAACACACACACACACACATATAGAGACAACACACACACACACACACGTATAGAGACAAACACACACACACACACGTAGAGGACAACACACACACACACGTATAGAGACAACACACACACACACACACACACATATAGAGACAAAACACACACACACGTATAGAGACAGACACACACACACATATAGAGAGACAACACACACACACACACACATATAGACAACACACACACACACACACACGTATAGAGACAACACACACACACACACACACGTATAGAGACAACACACACACACACACATTTAGAGACAACACACACACACACGTATAGAGACAACACACACACACATATAGAGACAACACACACACACACACACGTATAGAGACAACACACACACACACACCTATAGAGACAACACACACACTGAGAGACAACACACACACACACTCAGAGACAACACACACACTCAGAGACAACACAGAGACAACACACACTCAGACACACACACACTCAGAGACAACACACACACACACACACGTATAGAGACAACACACACACTCAGAGACAACACACACACTCAGAGACAACACACACACTCAGAGACAACACACACACTCAGAGACAACACACACACACATACTCAGAGACAACACACACACACACGTATAGAGACAACACACACACACACACACACACACACACAAACACACTCAGAGACAACACACACACACACACACTCAGAGACAACACACACACACGTATAGAGACAACACACACACACACGTATAGAGACAACACACACACACACACACTCAGAGACAACACACACACTCAGAGACAACACACACACACACACTCAGAGACAATACACACACACACTCAGAGACAACACATACACACACACACACTCAGAGACAACACACACACACTCAGAGACAACACACACACTCAGAGACAACACACACACACGTATAGAGACAACACACACACACACACACACACTCAGAGACAACACACACACTCAGAGACAACACACACACTCAGAGACAACACACACAGTCAGAGACAACACACACACTCAGAGACAACACACACACTCAGAGACAACACACACACACACACTCAGAGACAACACACACACACACACACGTATAGAGACAACACACACACACACACACACACACACACACACAAACACACTCAGAGACAACACACACACACACACACTCAGAGACAACACACACACACACACACGTATAGAGACAACACACACACACACACACACACACACACACAAACACACTCAGAGACAACACACACACACACACACTCAGAGACAACACACACACACACACGTATAGAGACAACACACACACACACATATAGAGACAACACACACACACACACGTATAGAGACAACACACACACACACACATATAGAGACAACACACAAACACACACGTATAGAGACAACACACACACACACGTATAGAGACAACACACACACACACACATATAGAGACAACACACACACACACACACATATAGAGACAACACACACACACACACATAGAGACAACACACACACACACACACGTATAGAGACACACACACACACACACCTATAGAGACAACACACACACACACGTATAGAGACAACACACACACACACACACACACATATAGAGACAACACACACACACACACACGTATAGAGACAACACACAAACACACACGTATAGAGACAACACACACACACACACCTATAGAGACAACACACACACACACGTATAGAGACAACACACACACACACACACACACATATAGAGACAACACACACACACACACGTATAGAGACAACACACAAACACACACGTATAGAGACACACACACACACACACACACACACACACACATATAGAGACAACACAAACACACACACACACACGTATAGAGACAACACACACACACACGTATAGAGACAACACACACACACACACATATAGAGACAACACACAAACACACACGTATAGAGACAAACACACACACACACACACACACACACACACACACACACACATAGAGACAACACAAACACACACACACACACGTATAGAGACAACACACACACACACGTATAGAGACAACACACACACACACACATAGAGACAACACACACACACACACATATAGAGACAACACACACACACACACACATATAGAGACAACACACACACACACGTATAGAGACAACACACACACACATATAGAGACAACACACACACACACACACACACACACATATAGAGACAACACACACACACACACACACGTATAGAGACAACACACACACACACACACGTATAGAGACACACACACACACACATATAGAGACAACACACACACACGTATAGAGACAACACACACACACATATAGAGACAACACACACACACACACACACACACATAGAGACAACACACACACACACACACGTATAGAGACAACACACACACACACACCTATAGAGACAACACACACACACACGTATAGAGACAACACACACACACATATAGAGACAACACACACACACACACACACACACACATAGAGACAACACACACACACACACACGTATAGAGACAACACACACACACACACGTATAGAGACAACACACACACACATATAGAGACAACACACACACACACACACGTATAGAGACAACACACACACACTACTAGAGACAACACACACACACACGTATAGAGACAACACACACACACACACACACATATAGAGACAACACACACACACACTATAGAGACAACACACACACACACATATAGAGACAACACACAAACACACACAGAGACAACACACACACACACACACACACACACACACATATAGAGACAACACAAACACACACACACACACGTATAGAGACAACACACACACACGTATAGAGACAACACACACACACATATAGAGACAACACACACACACCCACACACATATAGAGACAACACACACACACACACATATAGAGACAACACACACACACACACACACGTATAGAGACAACACACACACACACACACATATAGAGACAACACACACACACACACATATAGAGACAACACACACACACACACGTATAGAGACAACACACACACACACACACATATAGAGACAACACACACAAACACACATATAGAGACAACACACACACCCACACACGTATAGAGACAACACACACACACACGTATAGAGACAACACACACACACACACGTATAGAGACAACACACACACACATGTATAGAGACAACACACACACACACGTATAGAGACAACACACACACGTATAGAGACAACACACACACACACACACACACACACTCAGAGACAACACACACACTCAGAGACAACACACACACGTATAGAGACAACACACACACACACACACACTCAGAGACAACACACACACGTATAGAGACAACACACACACACACACACTCAGACACAACACACACACGTATAGAGACAACACACACACACACTCAGAGACAACACACACACTCAGAGACAACACACACACTCAGAGACAACACACACACACACACTCAGAGACAACACACACACACACGTATAGAGACAACACACACACACACACACTCAGAGACAACACACACACTCAGAGACAACACACACACTGAGAGACAACACACACACACACTCAGAGACAACACACACACTCAGAGACAACACACACACTCAGAGACAACACACACACACACACACGTATAGAGACAACACACACACTCAGAGACAACACACACACTCAGAGACAACACACACACTCAGAGACAACACACACACTCAGAGACACACACACACATACTCAGAGACAACACACACACACACACACAGAGACACACACACACACACACTCAGAGACACACACACACACTCAGAGACAACACACACACACACATAGAGACACACACACACATATAGAGACAACACACACACACACACACTCAGAGAGACACACACACACACACTCAGAGACAACACACACACACACACACGTATAGAGACAACACACACACACACTCAGAGACAACACACACACACACTCAGAGACAACACACACACACACAACACACACACTAGAGACAACACACACACACGTATAGAGACAACACACACACACACACACACACTCAGAGACACACACACACACAACACACACATAGAGACAACACACACAGACACACACACTCAGAGACAACACACACTCCAGAGACACACACACACACACTCAGAGACAAACACACACACACACACTATAGAGACAACACACACACACACACACACACACACACACACACTCAGAGACACACACACACACACACACTATAGAGACACACACACACGTATAGAGACAACACACACACTCAGAGACAACACACACACACATAGAGAGACACACACTCAGAGACACACACACACTCAGAGACAACACACACACACACGTATAGAGACAACACACACTCAGAGACACACACACACACACACACACAGAGAGACAACACACACACTCAGAGACAACACACACACTATAGAGACAACACACACACACAGAGACAACACACACACACACACACACACACTAGAGACAAACACACACACACACACACACACACACTCAGAGACACACACACGTATAGAGACACACACACACAGACACACACAGAGACAACACACACACGTCAGAGACACACACACACACACACACACTCAGAGACAAGAGACACACACACACACACAGAGACACACACACACACGTATAGAGACACACACACACGTATAGAGACAACACACACACTCAGAGACACACACACAGACACACACACACACTCAGAGACAACACACACACACACGTATAGAGACAACACACACACAGACACACACAGAGACAACACACACACGTATAGAGACAACACACACACACACACACACACTCAGAGACAACACACACACGTATAGAGACACACACACACACACACTCAGAGACAACACACACACACACACTCAGAGACAACACACACACACACACTCAGAGACAACACACACACTCAGAGACAACACACACACACTCAGACACACACACACACTCAGAGACAACACACACACTCAGAGACAACACACACACTCAGAGACAACACACACACACACACTCAGAGACAACACACACACACACACGTATAGAGACAACACACACACTCAGAGACAACACACACACTCAGAGACAACACACACACTCAGAGACAACACACACACACATACTCAGAGACAACACACACACACACGTATAGAGACAACACACACACACACACACACACACACACACACACAAACACACTCAGAGACAACACACACACACACACACTCAGAGACAACACACACACACGTATAGAGACAACACACACACACACACACACACACTCAGAGACAACACACACACTCAGAGACAACACACACACACACACACACTCAGAGACAATACACACACACACTCAGAGACAACACATACACACACACACACTCAGAGACAACACACACACACTCAGAGACAACACACACACTCAGAGACAACACACACACTCAGAGACAACACACACACACACACTCAGAGACAACACACACACACGTATAGAGACAACACACACACACACACACACTCAGAGACAACACACACACTCAGAGACAACACACACACTCAGAGACAACACACACAGTCAGAGACAACACACACACTCAGAGACAACACACACACACACACTCAGAGACAACACACACACACACACACGTATAGAGACACACACACACACACACACACACAGAGACACACACACACAAACACACTCAGAGACAACACACACACACACACACTCAGAGACAACACACACACACACACACGTATAGAGACAACACACACACACGTATAGAGACAACACACACACACACACTCAGAGACAACACACACACTCAGAGACAACGCACACACACACTCAGAGACAATACACACACACACACACTCAGAGACAACACACACACACACACAGAGAGACAACACACACACTCAGAGACAACACACACACACGCATAGAGACAACACACACACACACACACATAGAGACACACACACACACACTCAGAGAGACACACACACACACACACACACACACACACACACAGAGACACACACACACAGAGACAACACACACACACACACACTCAGAGACACACACACACACACACAGAGACAACACACACACACACACACACACTCAGAGACAACACACACACGTATAGAGACAACACACACACACACACACACACTCAGAGACACAACACACACACGTATAGAGACAACACAGAGACAAACACACACACACACTCAGAGACACACACACACACTCAGAGACAACACACACACACACACACACACACTAGAGACAAACACACACACACTCAGAGACAAACACACACACACACACACACAGACACACTCAGAGACACACACACACGTCAGAGACAAACACACACACACACACACAGAGACACACACACACTCAGAGACACACACACTCAGAGACACACACACACACACTCAGAGACAACACACACACTCAGAGACAACACACACACACACACTCAGACACACACACATAGAGACACACACAGACACACATACAGACACACACACACACACACTCAGAGACAACACACACACACACGTATAGAGAGACAACACACACAGAGACAACACACACACTCAGAGACACACACACACACAGAGACAAGACACACACACACACACACTCAGAGACAACACACACACACACACTCAGAGACACACACACACACTCAGAGAGACACACACACACACACTCAGAGACAACACACACACAGAGACAACACACACTCAGAGACAACACACACACACACACTCAGAGACAACACACACACACGTATAGAGACACACACACACACACACACACAGAGACACACACACACACTCAGAGAGACAACACACACACACTCAGAGACACACACACACACACGTACAGAGACACACACAGAGACACACACACACACTCAGACAACACACAGACAACACACACACACACACACACTCAGAGACAACACACACACACACTCAGAGACACACACACACTCAGAGACACACACACACACTCAGAGACACACACACACACACTCAGAGACACACACACACTCAGAGACACACACACACACACTCAGAGACAACACACACACACACTCAGACAACACACACACACGTATAGAGACAACACACACACACACACACTCAGAGACAACACACACACTCAGAGACAACACACACACTCAGAGACACACACACACAGAGACACACACACACACACACACACACAACACACACACACACACACTCAGAGACAACACACACACACACACACACGTATCAGAGACAACACACACACACACAGAGACACACACACACACACTCAGAGACAACACACACACAACACACACACACACACTCAGAGACAACACACACACACACAGAGACAACACACACACACACTCAGAGACAACACACACACACACACTCAGAGACAACACACACACTCAGAGACAACACACACACACACACACACACACTCAGAGACAACACACACACACACACACTCAGAGACAACACACACACACACAGAGACAACACACACACACACACTCAGAGACAACACACACACACACACACACACTCAGAGACACACACACACACTCAGAGACACACACACACACTCAGAGACAACACACACACACACACACTCAGAGACAACACACACACACGTATAGAGACACACACACACTCAGAGAGACAACACACACACACACACACTCAGAGACACACACACAACACACACACAACACACACACACACTCAGAGACAACACACACACAGAGACAACACACACACTCAGAGACACACACACACACAGAGACACACACACACACACACACTCAGAGACAACACACACACACACACACACTCAGAGACAACACACACACTCAGAGACAACACACACACTCAGAGACACACACACACACACACACAGAGACAACACACACACACACGTATAGAGACAACACACACACACACACACACACTCAGAGACAACACACACACACTCAGAGACACACACACACACACACACTCCACACACACACACTCAGAGACACACACACACAAAGACACACACACACACACTCAGAGACACACACACACACTCAGAGACAACACATACACACACACACACTCAGAGACAACACACACACTCAGAGACACACACACACACACAGACACACACACACACACACACACTCAGAGACAACACACACACACACACACACAGAGACAACACACACACTCAGAGACAACACACACACACTCAGAGACAACACACACACGTATAGACACACACACACACACACTCAGAGACAACACACACACTCAGAGACAACACACACACTCAGAGACAACACACACAGTCAGAGACACACACACACTCAGAGACAACACACACACTCAGAGACACACACACACTCAGAGACACACACACACAGAGACAACACACACACACACACTCAGAGACAACACACACACACACACACACACACACAGACAACACACACACACACACTCAGAGACAACACACACACACACACTCAGAGACAACACACACACACACACACACACACACACACACTCAGAGACAACACACACACACACACTCAGAGACACACACACACACACACACACTCAGAGACAACACACACACACAGAGACAACACACACACACTCAGAGACACACACACACACACACACACACACACTCAGAGACAACACACACACACACACAGAGACTTAAATGTACACACACACACACTCAGAGACAACACACACACACACACTCAGAGACAACACACACACTCAGACACACACACACACACTCAGAGACACACACACACACACACACACAGAGACACACACACACTCAGAGACAACACACACACACATAGAGACACACACACACACACACACACTCAGAGACACACACACATAGAGACACACACACACACACTCAGAGACAACACACACACACACACACACTCAGAGACAACACACACACACACACTCAGAGACAACACACACACACACACACACACACTCAGAGACAACACACACACACACACTCAGAGACAACACACACACACACACACACACACACACACTCAGAGACAACACACACACACACACACACACTCAGAGACAACACACACACTCAGAGACACACACACACACTCAGAGACACACACACACACACACACACTCAGAGACAACACACACACACACACACTCAGAGACACACACTCAGAGACACACACACACACAGAGACACACACACACACACACACTCAGAGACACACACACACACACACACACACACACTCAGAGACAACACACACACTCAGAGACAAGACACACACACACACAGAGACAACACACACACACACACACACTCAGAGACACACACACACACACACACACACTCAGAGACAACACACACACAGAGACAACACACACACTCAGAGACAACACACACACACACACACAGAGACAACACACACACTCAGAGACAACACACACACACACACTCAGAGACAACACACACACACACACACACTCAGAGACACACACACACACACACACACAGAGACAACACACACACACACACAGACAGACACAACACACACACACACTCAGAGACAACACACACACACACATCAGAGACAACACACACACACACACACACACTCAGAGACACACACACACACACTCAGAGACAACACACACACACACACACACACACACACACACACTCAGACACACACACACACACACACACAACAGAGACACACACACACACAACACACACACTCAGAGACACACACACACTCAGAGACAACACACACACTCAGAGACAACACACACACACACACACACACTCAGAGACACACACACACACACACACTCAGAGACAACACACACACACACACACACACACTCAGAGACACACACACACACACACACACTCAGAGACACACACACACACACACACACACACACACACACACACACACACACACACACTCAGAGACAACACACACACTCAGAGACAACACACACACACACACTCAGAGACACACACACACACACACTAGAGACAACACACACACACACACACACAGACACACACACACAACACACACACTCAGAGACAACACACACACACAGAGACAACACACACACACACACACACTCAGAGACACACACACACACACACTCAGAGACAACACACACACACACACACACACACACTCAGAGACACACACACACACACACACACACATAGAGACAAAACACACACACACACACACTCAGAGACAACACACACACACACACACTCAGAGACAACACACACACTCAGAGACAACACACACACTCAGAGACAACACACACACACACACACTCAGAGACAACACACACACTCAGAGACAACACACACACACATAGAGACAACACACACACACACACACACTCAGAGACAACACACACACGTATAGAGACAACACACACACACACACTCAGAGACAACACACACACACACACACTCAGAGACAACACACACACACACACACTCAGAGACAACACACACACACACACACACACACTCAGAGACAACACACACACACACACACTCAGAGACAACACACACACACACACACACACACACACACACTCAGAGACAACACACACACACACACACACACACTCAGAGACAACACACACACTCAGAGACAACACACACACTCAGAGACAACACACACACACACACACTCAGAGACAACACACACACTCAGAGACAACACACACACACACACACACACACACACACACGTCAGAGACACACACACACACTCAGAGACAACACACACAACACACACACTCAGAGACAACACACACACTCAGAGACAACACACACACACACACACACTCAGAGACAACACACACACACACACTCAGAGACAACACACACACACACACACACACTCAGAGACAACACACACACACAGAGACACACACACACTCAGAGACAACACACACACACACACACTCAGAGACAACACACACACTCAGAGACAACACACACACACATAGAGACAACACACACACACACACACACTCAGAGACAACACACACACGTATAGAGACAACACACACACACACTCAGAGACACACACACACACACACACACTCAGAGACAACACACACACACACACACTCAGAGACAACACACACACACACACACACACTCAGAGACAAACACACACACACACACTCAGAGACACACACACACACACACACACAGACAGAGACAACACACACACACACTCAGAGACAACACACACACACACAGACAACACACACACTCAGACAACAACACACACACTCAGAGACAACACACACACTCAGAGACACACACACACACTCAGAGACAACACACACACACACACACACACACACTCAGAGACAACACACACACACACACACTCAGAGACACACACACACACACACAGAGACACACAC